>NC_088865.1:50705697-50711108 GCF_032884065.1 Artemia franciscana
AGCAACGAGACAACCTTTATTAGAAGTTGTATTGGAACATGAAGGAACATCAGGGTGACACAGCTTGCAGCATGCTAGAGGCCTGGTGTTTTTTGAGTGCCAAAATCAGATCATTAACATAAATCAGAAATAAAATGGGGCAAGGAACAGATCCTTAAGAGACGCCATAATCTACTTCAGAAGGGCTCCGAAAAATAGGATCAATTGAAACAAGCCTATTAGAAAGATAGGCATACCAGATACGAGTCTATCTCTCAGAGAGACGTTTGTTTGTTTTTGTTTTTTCTTTACTTTATCAAAAAGTATATTTTGATAAGATCTATCATTTTTTTTAACAGAAAGAGTCTCAAGTCTTTCTTTAAACTCCAAGGCTGTGTAAGGTGTTACTATGAATGCAAGCCATGGGTCAAAGCTTTGGAGCAACATAAGCGACTAAATCCATTGGTCTGGACTTAAAAATTCCAAAACTGCAACACAGTTCTAGTTGTTGATCCCTATCAAATTTAATACAGATACAATTAACCTTTCTTACGAATATTAACGACAAAAATACAACCTTTCATTTTTTTTCAGTAAAAAAAGTCTCTAGCCTTTCTTCGTGCCGGAGCAGAAATCCTCGCTTGCTTAATGTTAAACCTCTTTCTTTAAACTCCAAGGCTATGTAGAATGTTGGTATGACTGCAACCCATGGGTCATAGCTTTGGAGCAACATAAGCGACTAATTCTATTAGTCTGGATTTAAAAACTCTAAAGGTGCAACACAAATCCTAGTTGCTTATCCCTATCAAATTTAATAGATATACTTCACCCTTCTTATGGATTTTAATCACAAAAATACAACCTTTCCCACACAGAGGGAACCACAGATCAATTAGGGACTCCGGTAACTGTAACAGCTGAGTAGGGTTTTCTGTCAAAATTCTGCCACTTTTTATAGTAATTAGACCAACAAAGAAATAGTTTTGCTTCCCCTCCCCACCCAGAGGACTTTGATCATCTGCAGAATGTAAACATAGAGCATAGTTCTTGTTTACCACCAAGTTCGTCTGGGATCTGAGGCCTCCTTAAAAAAATAAGGAAATTCCTTCTTTTCCCTCTTGAACGCTGGATTTATACTATACTCTAGATGAGCCAGGAACAATTCTGATATAAGCATATATGTATATAAATTTTTCTAAGGTTATTTTGTACATCGAAGGCATTTTTTTTAATCCGTTCATATCATGGTGTATATCATTTTTTAGTCAATCTTCCTTTATATCTTTTTCACCTGCTTCTATGATCGTATCAATCCAGTTTTTTTGTTAATGGTTTCTTTTTCTTTGTTCTTTGAGTCGGTATCGCTTGCCGAACATCCTCTTTGATCATCAGCCAATTCTGGACAAGGCGGCCTATATAGAGCTCGTTTAAGTCCCAAAACATCTCGTGTATCCAAGCCGTTTTGATAAGCTCCGAATCAATCCAATGCTGTACAATAACTGGTTGAATGTGTTCACCCCTGATAAAAAGATAAACATACCAGGGCTATCTATTTAAAATATCATTTTCCTTATTGTTCAAGGTAGGGCAGTGTAATCCTCCAGCTAATTTCAATTGGACGGCATCTTGAGTAGCTTAGGACTCTTCTTAGAAATTCCTAATAGCTTTTTCACGTGATTTCAAATTAATGTTAAATTGAATTTGAATGAGTTTGACTATTTCCCAGATAGTGTGGGAAATATTTTCACTGCATTTTTGGCTAATATGGGCCGTGGTTCACTCTTGATTAAGCTGCAATTATTGCTGCAACCATGATTAAGTAAAACAAGAATATCACCTGCTTCTAATGGATTCTGACTAACTTTGGTTGAGATCCAAAGATGGCTAAAACAGATTCTTTGATAATAATAATTTGGATACCCCTAGTTCTCTGTCTTCTACAAGGCTCAGATCGGTCCCAGACCTCTGATAAGCCAAACAAGGACAAAAGCTGTTATCTCCTGTCAAATTTTGTTGAGTTTGTACAACTTAATGTGGTAGATATCCTGATAACAAGAATATACGGTTTTTTTGGATCAGGTATGAATTCCTATTGGGCACAATTAGGACAATTACTCATTATCCCCCCTAAGTTTGGCCGAGATCTGATATCTTGTTCTGGTAAATGTTGCGGAGACAAAATTTAGAGGCTCTCTTTAGCCAATTTGGTTGACATCTTATTACTACTTTCACTAGATGTCCTGATAACAAAGATAAAGTGATCCTTCCGCACGAAAATCAGACGTGGTCAGCTCCAGAAAGATATAACTAAAACACTAGCTTTTGTTTCTCACAGACTTTGCCTGAGTTCTCACCATATATTCTGCCGTGCTTCTTTATGACATAAATACAAAGATTCTGGCACCCAAAAAGTCAACTAATACACTACCTCGGATTTTCCCAATCTATTAGCGAGTTCAACTAGATTGGGACACTAGTAAACCCATTTGTGATTTTCAGGTTAGCCCTTCCATAATTATTTCCTTCAAATCTAAAAGAGATAAAGGCTATTCAGTCTAAGGACTAATTTCATGTCCATCAGGGTCAGATATTATATGAGCCCTATAAAGTTAGTCTTAGAATTATAACAGTTCATTTTGGATCTTGATTATGCTATTGAGTAGACTAGAAAAAAGGGATTCTATCTTTTTCTAGAGGATTGCTGGAAATTTTGAAAATTTGAGAGGAGTTTCTCTTCTCATTTCGCGATTCTGATGCCAAAATAAGGTTTCAAAGTTCCATCTCTTATTTTCATCAAGCTACAGGCTGTTGATAGCGATAAAAAAAAAACGAACGCAGTAGTGTTATTCCAAAATACAATAACTACTACTCCTGCTAACATGTAAACGCAGAACTATTGTGTTCGAGGCCAACTCAGCTGTGTATACTCCTCCTCAGGCGCTAACTGAAGTTTAAGTCTTTAGTACCTTCATTAAATTAAAAATTCCTTTAAATCCGTTATGGTGGTCGCTTATTACTCCGTTTGAGAACGTCCAACTCTTATGACAGACTGGGACGACGCTTTAGAGAAGTGCCAGATGGAGGGCTGAAAATTGGTGATAATAAGTAAAATTAAGCCATATAGGAATGATCCCTCATGAAAACCAGGAGTAATGGCGTAATTTGAGAAGTATCTTGTCATCCTTTAATACCCAGCGGTTCGATGAATACGTGCCAAAATAGTAAATTTCCTTAGGAAGGGGGGGGGGTAAATAATATTTTCTCCAGAATTGGCTTTTGACCTCTTTCATTCTTAAACATTGACCCCCCAGATGCCACAAGAAAACCAGTATCGTAATTTAAGAGGTGCTTTGTCATCCTTCTAGAGTCAACACTTCCCAGAATATGCGCCAAAAATGGTAGATTTCCTGGGACGACGAGTAATTTTTTCAGCATGAATATCCCGGATCTAGTTTAATTGTTAATCAGTCTTGTTTTTTAAATAGTTTTTTATATATAAATTATAAATATTATCACCCGACAGGATCTACCACGTGAAGTACAAAATGAGGATAACATAAAATGGGGCCTCATTCTTTTCGGATTTATGTTGAAAAACTTTACGATTTATCGACAATTTTTAGTTTAGTGAACTCTGTTAAAATTATTACTTTGCAGCACAAAGCTAAGAAAGATATTTTTTTTAACAATATTATTGCTTTATCAAGTTTACGATAAAAACGAAGGACTTGATAGCGACAATGCCCTTGATGATCCAAAAGATGTGGTAGGAGTTGAAAGTCATAGTGGTAACCAGTACAAGGGAGAGGAATCAAATGACAGTAGATTTGAAATGTTGGTTGATGAAGGAGAAGATGAACTGGGAGAGGAAATTGATGGCAACAGCAATGAAACTGAAGAAGAGGAAGTGGAAAATTCTAGCATGGTAGATGAAAACGGTGAGAACAATGTCGAAGAAGAAGCTGGTCAAGATGAAGATCTTGATCCAACAGAGCTTGAAGATAACGTTAACCAAGCATATGAAGAGGCTAAACAAAATAGTCAAGAAGAAGAAGATGACGAGGAGGAAGAAATGGGTGTTATCCAAGATACTCAGGGGTTTGAAGATGGTGTGACAAAATCAGAAGGTATTAGAGAATGTTTTGGTCCCCAATGCACCTTAAGTTTAAGAAGCCCTCATCCAGCATTCGCCTGCTACTTCAAAACATGAATGGCTTCTGGCACAGTTTTTATTCTGAGGCTTAATTAACGCTTCTCCTTGACATGATCCCAATAGCATGAAAAGGTGTTGGTTTGGAAATGAACATTTAAAACATATATAGATTTGCTGCTGTCATTAAAGATCACTTGATTTCCAAGTGAAAAAAATTCTCGTTAAGTTACATGTAGAGTTTTAAGCATCTTAAACATTTGTTATTTGCAAGGGCTAATTAGATGTAATAAGTCAGGTTTGGAAATAAACATTTAAAATATGTATTGATTTGTTGCTATCATTAAAGACACTTTTAATTCTACTAAGTATTACTTTTAACCACCGCCTAATCTGTAAAGTCTTAAAGGCCAGACTTAAAGTCTTAAGAACAAAGCGCTTAGTGCTCTTTACGCTGACTTGATCAAGTTTAAGTGCAATGTCTTAAGGACATAGCATTTTTTAGGCTAACTAAAGTGCCAAAAAACAAAAAACAAAACAACCGTATTATTTAACACTGCCATATTTTATGGCACCTTTCAAATTGGAGCACACTTCTACTGACTCTTTTGTCCACAGGATATGAATGTCCCCGTAGCTCAAAACTCAGGCTTGCATGTGCCTGAGTAATCTCTGTATAATAGCGATTTGTCTTTAAATGGTAATTACTAATTACATATAATTAGCCCTTGTAAATAACAAATGTTTCAGAGGTTTAAAATTCTACATGTATCTTAACTAGAATTAAGCGGAAATTGTTCAGATAGTTCAGTGAGTTGAAGCGTTTAATTTTATACTGTCTGTTTCTGTAAAATAATTTAAGCATAAATATCAATAGTTCAGATTATATTATGTACTTAGAACACTTGAAACCTAATTTTTATCGCTATCAGACTAGCGCTTATCCATGGTAGGGGTGGGTTTACAATAGAAGAAGTAGAATATTAAAAATCATTTGATATATTATTGTTACTTTTTTGCAAATAATACTTTTTGAAAATGTTTGTTATTTGCTGTGGGCGGATTATGTTTTGAGCTGCTATAAAAAACCACTTATGCCTTTTTACCGTAAAACAATGGTTACCCCCCCCCCTTAAGTACGCTACTAAATGACCGGCTATTTACCCAAGTTCACCAGTAGAATTTACTCTCTAAGTTAATTTATCTTTTACTCAAGGCGCACCTGCACATTTTTCACCTTGCACCCACAAATGCACATTTCTACTTACTCTTTTGTCCACAG
>NC_088865.1:50711208-50754507 GCF_032884065.1 Artemia franciscana
GATATGAATGTCCGTGTTGTTCAAGACTCGGGCTTGCATGTGCCTGAATAAAAAATTTTAGAAAAAAACACTTTTATTTCTCCTAAGTATTGCTTTCGCAGCAATAAATCACCGCCTAATCTGTAAAGCCTGAAGGGCTAGACTTAAATTCATAAGGACATAGCCCTTTTCAAGCTAAAAACAACCGTATAACACCGCCATATTTTACGGCACCTTTCAAATTGAAGCTCTTTTTAGATTAACGCTGTGTGAGTATTCTTTACACTGACTTGATCAAGATTAAGATGTTGCTTCTAAGATTTTGAATATATTTAGCACGGAGTTTTTGGAGCTACTTACTACAGAAGTTTAAGCTCATGTGATCACACTTAATGTGCTTGATTGTGATAATTAAAAGTGCGACTTTAGCAAAATGTGCCATTTTTGTTGAAAATGAGTTGCGCATGATTCATGGGTAAACTCAGCACGAGGAATTGAATGGTGCAGTCAGAATTGTCCTATTATTTATCCGAACGAAGATAATGATGAGATATGCGACAGGCTTGACCGAAGAGGCTTATCTTACCTATAGGAAAAAGGAGGCATACGCCATAAAATGAAATAATTTTCAATTTGCTCGGAATACTTCAATTTAATTTATGCCACTGAAAAGAGCATAAAAAATTGTCTGTGATTACTTTCCTTTTATCTCCAGTCGTCTTATGTTTCAAAGCGACCACAGCCGACAAACTTTTTTGCTGTTTTTTGGCTTTCCTGAAAAGTTGTGAAAATTGCATATGTGGCACTTTTTATTTTTCACACTCGCGCTGCTTAATAGCTTAGCCAAGCGACGTCTTTGGCTTAGCCAAACGAGTTTTCCATGTCTTATAAATATAACATTATTCGTCAGGAACACACTACTTTTAATAAAAACGCCAGCTTTTTGTTCGTTTAACAAAATGTGTGTTCTTTTAATGCGTTGGAAGAAAACGCTACGTCTCTCCAGCACTTTCTCCAGTGATTCCGGTATGTCTATTCGGAAAATTTTTAAGATTTGGCAGAATACCTAGGCACAATAAAAGGAAGAGAGATGTTGGGAGGGGAGAGGACATACCCACACGACCCAGACCCTTGAGTTTATGTCATTGTACTCTTTTTATCATAACAGTGTAATATGCCTGTGGTAGGGCAGTGTATTGATCTTTACTTGACAGTATGGGACCGTGACTTCCCTAAACTGCAACATAACTGCTTATGGAGGCAATTTTCATTAAAATTAAATTCCAGATTTCTTGTATACTTTTGAGGGTATATATAGTTGTATGAGTTTCCACATAACAAATTGAAATAATCAGATTTCAATTTCCATTTTATTTGTACTTCAATACTATTAAATGAAAAAAAACAAGTTTTTTTTAACTGAAATTAAGGAGAAATATTAAGGCTCGAAACGAACAAAATCATTCCTTAAATGAAGCATTGCCCCCTCCTCAATACCTTGTTCTTTACGCTACAGCTGTTTGCACTGTTAAGAAAGCTTCTCATTATAATGAGATAAATAAACTTTAGCGTAAATAGCAAGGTATTGAGGAGGGGGCAACCCTTCATATATGGAATGATTTGTGTTCATTTTGAGTTTTAATGTTGCTTCTTACTTTCAGTCAAAAAAATTTGTTTTTTTTTTATTTAATTTTTGATTGTTTTTCGAATAATGCCTGTAAATATATCTCACCTTTCCCGAAATATATCCCTCTAATGGGAAACTCCTCCATGAAAATTTCATCCAATCTAAAGTGCACCCCTACCCCTCTCCTTCAAAATCCCTATAGACAGTTCCATCATCGCTCAAAATCTCCTCTCTTAAAATTTCTTGCCGACAAAAAACTTAAAAAATTCTCCCTAGCATACTTTCATTTGAAAAAGACTTTAATTTCTAATTGGTTTCTCAATCACTCTGAAAACAACCCATTCATGGAATTATTCCGAATATCGAAGCATGCGGAAAAGAGCCCCCGGATAAATCCCCGGAACATCTCCACATGCAAAATAGAAAACCTGAAAAATTCTCCTTAGCATACTTTCATTTGAAAAAGACTTTAATTTCTAATTGGTTTCTCAATCACTCTGAAAACAACCCATTCATGGAATTATTCCGAATATCGAAGCATGCGGAAAAGAGCCCCCGGATAAATCCCCGGAACATCTCCACATGCAAAATAGAGTTGACAAAGAGAATGTGAGACAATTTAAAAGGATTTTATATAGTAATTCTCTCCAATCCCCTCAGTATAAATTTCCCCCTTAAAAATTCACCCATCCGGAAATTTTCCTCTCCAAAGAAGATTCTCTTAATGGAAATCCACCCCAAGCACATTCCTCCCCAAAAATTGTCTGTATGCTTCCCAGTAACAAATACTATACGTAAATAATGGACAAATTTCATAACTTACAGGCCTCTCCCCACGGATTTGGGGGGGTCATTTTATCCCGAAGGAAATAATTATTTGATCTTTCAACTATAGAGAAAAAAATGTCTATCTCAATATTTTGATCATATGACTTTGGGGAAATAGTAACGTGGGAAAGAGGTCAGCTGCCTTCCAATCTTTTAAGTCACTTAAAATGGGCACTAGAACTTTTACTTTCCGTTAAAATGCACCCTCTCCCGATCTTCTAGAACCATTATTTCGATACGACTACCCCTGAGGAAAAAAATTAATTACGCTTCCGTGATCTTTTTTCAGGCAAAAATAGCAAAATTCCATATTTTTGTATATACGAGCTTGGAACTTTTACTACTGTAGATTGAGATTCCTTGAATTTTCCCCTAATTCAAAAATCAGACAAATTTTCCCGGGATCGTAGATTTTCATGGGTAACACGTAACTTGATGAATTTTGTACATTTGGAATCAGCATAATAGGCTAATTATAATAGGAGATTGATATTAAAATTCTATTTTTTAGAGTTTCGATTACTACTGAGCCGAATAGCTCCTTAATTACAGTTTGTTACCACAAACTGTTCGAAAAGGCTGTGGAAACTGGGGTTTAGCTGCCACAAGGCCAACGTAAGGAACTTTGTAGTCAAGTGGTGTCGTTAATCCATACACTAGGAAACAGTGGAATGCACTAAAGCAGGGTTAGATATTAAAGTGATTGATGTAATTTTTTCATATTTTCAATGCTTGACATACCAACATAGCTATCCCATATATTTCAGAAGTTGCGGATCAGTCTTAAATATCAATTTTTTTTCACGTCCACATTTAAATAAATTCATCTGATTTTACTTGATGTTCTCAGCTTTTCCTGGCATTTTCCATACTTACCATAACAAATTGGTCTCAAACTTGGCTGATCTTAAGGATTCAACGTCAGCCATTCAACTTCAGATGCAGAAATCTTCAATTGTGTTGCGAGAGCAACACTTTCGTTTTGTCGTGTTTGTTTTTTCCTAGCACCCAGATTTCAGCTTCTATCCTCTGCGGTTTTTACGAAAAGTGTGGACCTTGGGCCGGATTGATGAATACGACTCTGCATTTTGGAAAGCTTCGTATAGAACTCTTGCCTGGTGCCAACAAGGATGGTTTTTGCTTGTCCTTGAGCCAGAGCCTATAGTGTGTGAAGTGACCTGTAGTTTTATAGCCTATGTCAGAGAGAACTATCTGAAGTTATGCAGTCAAGCTTTCGTTTCATCAAACCATGTTTCTGCTTTCGAGTGGAAAGCTTCGTTCTAGCAGGCAAGCAGGCAGGCACCAATTTCAAATTGAAGATGGACTAAAATCTATAAGTGTTAAATATATACGGCAGTTACCCGGGCCCACAGCCAATATATCTCGTTTGAGTGAGAAATAGAAAAAATTACAGAAACAAAAAATGGGGACCGAAAGTGCTGCCATCTATTGTTTCTACCCATTTCTGTTCGTGATTTCAGCTAAGTTTGCCATTGGGTTTTTCGCACTTGGGATTGCGGTAGAGAAATGGTATCAGATGTGCCTCTTAAACTTTAAAAGTTGTCTCATTGCTAAAGAAATTAGAGTTTATCCTTTGCTCCTTTCCATTGGCCTTCCGAAAAAAGGTCAACTTTTGAAGTAAGTCAGATAGATTTTTTTTTTCCGGCAGTTGATAGCTTTTGTTGAGCTGATCAAAGTTTATATTCATTTTTTGGTAGAAAAAATCCTTCATGAGATATGCCAGTTTGAAAGTTTGAAGGGGTGGACAACTTCAGGAGTAAGGTATACACTGAAACCAAAAATAGGCCGATACCAATTGTGAGACATATAGGGGAGTTTTAAGTAACATTCAGCTGTTAGCTGATATTTATCTTTGGCAATGAGGGGTTCACAACTTTTGCTAGTTCGTGTACCTATTGCTTGTTCCCAGCGTATCTGATGGCAAGACCAATTTGGTTCCAGCGGTAAGACATGCAGGGGACTTCTAAGTAATAATTGGCTGTTAGGCTACAATGATCTTCAGCGATGAGGGGTCTGCAACTTTTGTTAGTTGCAATGAGAGATTTGCAACTTTTGCGAGTTGGTATACCTAGTATTTATTTTAAGATCCTTTCAGATTAACAACTTCAGCATGTAATCGAAGCGAGGAAACAAAACCTAAGTGGTGCTCTCACAACACTTTACTCGGCGAAGCCGAACAAAGGATGCTGCAACACCTCACGTTACCAGGCAACATAGATCTAGTTTCACTTCATGCCGCACTTGATTCCCATGAAAGTATCAAAGACATCAAAATAAAATAAAAAATGCCCCTCGTGGCCATCCTATTTCTATCCGCACCTGAAAGCCACGATTTTCTAAGAAATTTCTTTTGGTTGTTTCAAAATTTGTGAAGTTTCTAAGGCAGTATCAAAATCTTCTCAACCGGTGAACCGTGAAAATGAATATGTAATACTAATTATTTAAGTTTGACAATGATTTTTGTTCTTAAAATTCAAACATTAGCAACAGTTTGATTCCCAGTGACAGCTACACCTTTAAGGGATAGCTAAAAGTTCTTTAGCTTTTTCCTGTCACTATGTCTTTGCCAATTTTTTCCCAGCTCTCTTTTTTTAAATATACTGTAGATGGAATTCATTTTCGTGAAAAATTAAATTTTAGACTTTTTGAGTGGGATACTGAACACAACATTAAATAATAGAACTAAAATCAAACAGAAGGACAAGAAGAAGGATAAGAAAAGAAATACAAAAAGAAAAGACAAAGAATAAAATATAAAAAAATAAACAACAACAAAAATTGCTTTACGTTCTTATAAATCAAACATTAACAATAGTTTGATTCCCAGTGACAGCTACTCCTTTAAAGGATAGCTACAAATTCTTTAGCTTTTTGCTGTCATATGTCTTTGCCAATTATTTCCCCAGCTCCTCTTTTTTTAAATTTACTGTAGATGGAATTCATTTTTGTTAAAAATTGAATTTCGAACTTTTTGCATAATTTTAAAGATATGTATGGTTGTATAAGTTTCCACATTAGCAATTTAAAGAATCAGATTTCATTTTCTTGTACATTTTTTTGGCACTTTAATACTAAAAACCACATGATTATAATTACAAAAAAAAAAAAAAAAAACATGACTCACAATGCTCAAAGAAGCACTGCACACTAGATGATTTCAATTTTTATATGTAGCCTTTATTATAGGAAATTATAAATTTGGAATAAAACGTTTTGCTCGATAGGAAAATTATTTTGAAATTTCTTACAAAAGATCTGACTTTTGAGCTTCGTGTGTCTTTAACAAGACCTGCCATTTTAAACGCAGCTGAAAAAATCTGCTTTTTCTAACATCAGGTCAAGTGTTGAACCTTCCATATTCCGCTAGGCTGCCAAAGCAATTTTCTGGCACCTTTTTTTCTTTTTATGTTTACTGTTTCTTTGGAAGCTATACAATTCGTTTTGCCGCTCTATTTGAAGTTGATGGACTGTTTAACTTTAATTATATACTAATAGAACGAAAGAAGAGGCGGTTGAATGTATACACTTGTCATGTTTTCTTAAGGGGCTTTCAGACGAAATGAACCACATAAAAAGTCAAGATTCCAAATTTGAAAAGGGTGTAATTATGTGTGGTTTATGGTACTAAGGACAGTGAAAATGAAATCTGATCATTTCAATCAATCAATCAATTTATTTAAGAGAAACAGAGAAAAATATAACAAAACTTTAGACCCCCGCAAATGCTCTTTGGCCTTTGAGAGTGGGAGACTAAACATAACATTAAATAATAGGACTAAAATCAAACAGAAGGAAAAGAAGAAGAAGAAAAATAGAAAGACGAAAAGACAAAAATAAAAAAATAAAAATAATAATGAAACAACAACAACAAAAATTACCATGTCAATCAAAATGAATTAATTTAACAAATTGTAAAGGAAAGATACAGGGTAAAAGAGAAGGGAGGAGAGAACTAATTCTCTAGGTATAAGAGGTGGTCAGTTACCTCTTTTCTAAATCGTCCGTAAGAATGAGATAACCGAATTTTACCTCGTAGGGAATTCCATAGGGAGGCAGAGCATAAAACTTTATTAAAATCGGATCTTATGGTTTTGATTTTATGAATGAAAATATCCATGTCATTTCTGAGAGAACAAGAAACACAAGATTCCTTTTGTAGTTCAAAATTTAAAAAATATAATTGTATGACGAAGCTAGGGAGGGGTCCATGAAAATACTTAAAAATGAAACAAGAGGAAAGAAAGATCTATTTGGGTAGACCATCCAATAAATTCATGCTGAGCTGACCTGTCACCTCAGACACTAATCTAATTGCTCTGTTATATATCTTGAAAACAAAGAAGGTAAAAGAAGAGAATTTTGATAGCTACAGTGTTGGATAGTAGTATATATAACGTTGAATGAGAGAGTGAAAGAGGATTTTTATTATTGAACCAGGAAAACAATGACGAAGCTCCCGAAGAACTCCTAGGCTTCTGCAGAACTTAAGTCTCTTAAGAGCACAGTTATATTTGAAAGAAAGATTTTTTTTCCAATAAAATACCCAGGAATTGACATGTCTATCAGGGGTACGAGTAATAGCACCATGAGTGGTAGAAATAGTTTGAACCAAAGGACAAGAAGTACCTGAACTAGAAAAAATAAGTAGACTAGATTTAGGGCAATGCGATTTGCATCGAACAAAGCAAAAGTTCTTTCTAAAAGAGAATACACTTTCTTGATAAGGGAAGAATCCTTAATTTCTGAACACCCAAGAGTACTATCAGCTGCAAATGCAAATAGAACTGGGTCTTGAGCTGCCTCACTAGGTGGAATAAAATTTTGATCGCAAATACTAGAGCAACTTCGCTAGTTTGTTCAAATACAGCCATTAAAAGATCATTGATGATAGTAAGGAATGA
The DNA here is from genome assembly GCF_032884065.1 of Artemia franciscana. Classification (NCBI taxonomy): domain Eukaryota; kingdom Metazoa; phylum Arthropoda; class Branchiopoda; order Anostraca; family Artemiidae; genus Artemia; species Artemia franciscana. The sequence goes on from NC_088865.1 coordinate 50,718,565, forward strand.
CAGGTCCTAGAATAGACCCTTCAGGGGCACCAAAATTTACACGGGATTTATCTTGAAGCTTAGGATCAATACTGATAGACCTTTCAGATAAATAAGTTTCAAACCAATGATAACTGTTTCCGTATCCCTGTGTGTTCCATTTCGGAAAATAGGATAGCATGTGATATACTGTCCGATGTTTTTCTGACACCAACGAAAATTTCAGCTGGAGTTCTACCTTATCAAGTGTCTTTTGAATGAACTTACACAAGACCATGGAAGCATGTTATGTTGAGTGTTTAAGGCGAAAATCAAACTGACTGTAATGGGAAAAAAAAGTTGTTTTTTTTATCAAGAAACGACAAAAGTCTAGGGTACATACATCTTTCAAAAATTTTACTAAAGGCTAATAAAAGAGAAATTAGTCAATATTTAGAAGGATCCTCTCTAGAACCACCTATTTGAAGAACAACTAATCCGGCATGCAGATTTTAGGGCACTAGGAAAAGTTCCATTCAAAAATTATAAGTTCACAAGAATGGCGAGAGGAGATAGAATAGAGGTTAATATAGACTTTAAAGCCTTGGCAGGAATTTAGTAAGGTCCACAAGAGGAAGATCCTATTAGGTCAGAGACGATTCCCTGGACCTCAAAATCGGAGACAGGATCCAAGGCCATCGAATTTTGACAAGAAGGGCCGAGATACTTTTTAAAGTCACTGGTAGAAGAAGCACTAATCAACATATCTTCAGAAATTGATTTCCCTATGGATGCCAAGTAAGAGCAAAATTCATCCACTATAACCTTACTGTTAGTTATTACTGCCTCCTTAGAGATTCATATATATGGCAAGTTATTTCTTTTGGAATTGAGATGAAGAACAGTGTTTATAAGTTGCCAGGTTTTTCTTGTGTTATTGTCGAATTTGGAGAGCATATGGGGTAATAAATATACTTTGCCTTACAAATTAAGGAATTCAATAAATTTCTATACATTTTATACTTTTAAAGATAATGATGCGAGTTAGAGGACCTGAGTGCCTTCTACAAATGAAACTCTCTTTTTGTATTCTTAAGAAGAGCTTTAATCATCCGAGGGGCACGAGGAGCTGAACACTTGGAGCTTTTAGCAGCTGAGGTTTCACAGCAACTATAAATAAAGGCCTCTTCGACCAGATCATAGAGTTGATTGAAAAGACAAGCAACAGACCGAATTGAATTGGTGAGAAACTCACAGGAGGCATCAGACAATCTATATTTAAACTGTTCAAGCTCACATTGGTAACAGAATGGTAAATTACAAGGAGTGGAAGGGACTGAAGGTAGACCAGAGATTGAATGATATGTAATGCATGGAAAGTGATCAGAGACGTCAGACATGATGACAAAGCTCGAATTAGGCGTTAGAGTCGAAAAAATATTGTTGATTAATGTGGCAGATGTGTCAGTAACCCTAGTAGGAATAGTGATACAAGGAAACATATTGAAGGATAAAGCAGAGGATAAAAAGTCATAAGAAGTTGTAAATGAAGTTTTTAACAGATCAATATTGAAGTCTCCTAAAAGGATAATTTTATAATGACTTCTGCATATTTGAGACAAAACCTTGTCGAAAATTAGGAAAGAAGGTATCGACCCACATGGTGGAAGGTATATTCCCCCAATGATAGTTTCCATGTTGTCAATCAAAATTGTAATAATGATGGACTAAAAAATTCCCATCCAAATACTTAAACAGATAACTACACAAAGTATAATCCAGGTAATCCGAAATCTAAAATGCTGAGCCACTCTCCAATCTATTTAAAAACTTCAGGTTGTATTTGGAAATATCTAAAGGCATATCATTGCCCTTGTGAAGAAATGTTTTACAGAGTCCAATAATCCCGGGAGAAGAATTAGCAATGAGTGACTTCAAATTATCTAGAGAAGAACAGATCTAGAGAAGTCCTTGAATGTTTAAATGAAAAACTGAGAAATTAATACCAGAATTCACTTTTTTGTCCATGTCATATCTATAGACACAACCTGCAGAAGAATTACTAGTGAATGAAGAGATATTAAGTGGAGTCCCAGATGAGTCACCAATTAAATTTAAAACATTTAGATGAATATTCTTAAGCTATTTAAATGGAATGGGAATAGAGTTATCATAACTAGAGTGATCATCATCAACAGCTGTTATTTATAAGAAGTGGATGTAATAAGAAATCTGAATATAGTTATTGAGAAATATGCAAGAAAAGGGAGAATGAACAGATAATTAATAGAAAAATGATTTGTGCAATGATGTAAGAGCAAGATCATGGCATGAAAGAAAAACAAAAATCATTAACAATGTCGAATGTAGTGAGATAGAACATAGCTATCAAGCCCAGAAGTTTGGAAGAAAAACATAACAACTATAATGATAAAAAGAAAGAGAGAGTTTACTATAGTTGATCCATTTTATACAGAGAAAGAAGAAAACAAGTAGCCTAGCTAAAAAAAAAATAATAATAGGGAAACAAAACCAAGAATGAACGATTAAGAACAAAAAGAAGAAAAATAAATATGGGATGGTTGAAGAAAAAAACAACAGAAAAATATAAAATAATACTAGATGCAAGGATAAATAGCAATAATGAGAAATGAGAACACAAGGATTAACCGCTGCTCAATCAGCGGTTAATGTGACACCAACGGTGAGGGGAAGGTTTAAGCTGGTTAAGTGGGATCTTGCATAACATACATCTCAAAAATAGGAAAAGCAACCAATACGATTATTAGCAAAAAGACCTTCATTTGTATTATGCTTTTTCCAAACACCAAGTAGCTGAAGATAGCATAAATTTCTTTGAAGTTGCAAGTGCCTTGAAAAACCAACATACTGTTAATGTTTGAACATTTTACTGTCAAAAACCGTTGTCAAATTTAAATAAATAGTCTTGATTATTTATTTTGGTCTTTCAACGTGGCAACACTAACAATACTGTGGTGCTACCTTAAGAACTTCATAGTTTTGCAACAATCAAAAAAAAGATCTTGAAAAAGCATGTTTTACGTATGAATAGACCTAAGATGTGTCCAAGGGGCAAAAAATGTTTTATTTTGATGTCCATGGTACGTTAAGAGATTGAATTCAGGGTGACCGAAAATACGAAACATCAAATAATATTTAGAATAGAAAATCACCATAATTTTTTTTTAAACCTGAAAATACAACGAAACACATGGGACTTAAAAATCGGACGTTGACAATTCCAAAAATTATTTTATAGCTCCCTCGATGTCTGTAACTTAACACGCATCTAGAGCCATTCTTTAAGTATTAATTTTAGGGGAACTATTAGTAGTTAAATAATGTTGAGCCAGAAAACAATAGGCCTAACTAACCTTCGCTCCTCAATATAGGGTTTTTTGCTGGCGACATCGGCTAAGAGGTCTCTATTCACCAGGCATTTTTGGATACGGGTTCATCGTTCATGTGCCATAACATACAGCAAAGATCCACCTTGATTGGGATAGAATATATCAGTGGAACCTAGCTCAGAGAATTTGGGATGTAATTTTATTTACTGTATGCCAAAATGACGCATATTAGGAAACCACAGGGTAGATTTCCCACATTATTTTGTTTACATCAAAAACAAAAATTACTGTTCTTAATTATATCTTCAGACACCTTATAATCAGGGGTGTCTTTAGGGGGGGTGGCAAGGGAACAGTTTCTCCCCACCCCAAGTTATTTGGAGACAAAAATTGCTAAATAACCCATGCCCCTTAACTATCCAGATGTGGACCCCCCTTACCCCCCAAAAAATACTTGAGCTATGCCCCTGATTATTATCTCTCTTGTTTTTGTCACTACAGAAATTTTAAATATATCATTATTTCGGGTCTGGTGTCCCAGGACTCCTTATTAGGACTGACATTGGTCTGCGGTGTAGAAGGCGATATTTATTTGCCGCTAAAGCAGCAAAAGTAGTAAGAGATAAAGGTTTTGGAGTTGGACTCAGAAGCTAGGATAAAATCAAAGCCGGTTGTTTGACACTTGAGTAGGTCTCCGGTGGAGCCTATTAGTAATTTTGCCTATTTTGACTGACATTCTAATATTTGTGGTGAGCAGGGCCAATAAAATAATGTATACTACATACTGGTGGTGCCTCTATATGCTCCAATTACTTTTGGTCGCATTACTTGCTAAAATCCTTAAACTAGTAAATAATGTTAAGTCAGTTATATATATATATATATATATATATATATATATATATATATATATATATATATATATATATATATATATATATATATATATATATATATATATATATATCCTTCCTTCACCAGGAACCAATAAGCTAGGTCAGGAAAATATATCATTTATTTTTGCTAGAAAGTATCGATGGCTTCTCTTCCTTAAACAGAAAAAGAAACACTATGCAATTCGCAAGTTACTTTTCCTACTTGAGTTTCCTTTGGGTCCTGAAATTAGTAAGGTGCTGCCCTATTTTTAGTTCCTAAGGCCAATCCTATAATGCCATGTTAAACCCTATTTTACCGTCTGAACACTCACGGCTTAAGTAGTTTTGTTGCAATCTAACCTTCTTATCTTAATTCTATAGGAGAAATATTAAGTACTTTTGTCAATGAACTTTCTCAGAGTTCCAAGTTTAGTTCAGACTTGTTGTGGGTTTCTTGTGTTAACGCAAGCGTAACTAGTTAAACTTGGCTAATGAAGAGTTATAGGTATAAACAGTGAAGTTTTTAAGTTCAAGTCTCCCTCAAAGAAAATAAGAAACTAACAGGAGTGAAAAATAGTGTTGAATTTGAAAAGAAATATCACCAGCGCCCTCTAGTGTTTGGTGACGTTGCTATGCCCGAAACTGCTGGACACTTATCTTTTCAGGTGCTCTAAAGTCCATGGGAGGGTAAAGAAAAGGAATTCTGTCTTCACTAGTCCTACCAGCTCAGTTAACCAACTAGCTTAACCTAACAGTATAAGAATTTTTTCAGACTTACTTAGGCCTACTTTGTTGAGACTGGATTTTGACTTTAAACAATTCTTGAAAAAATAATAAGTGATTATGAGAAATTTCAGCTTTAATCCTATTGCATGGCAGATCAGTCTTATCAAATAACCAGCACTCTTTGAAAATTCTTACTTTTTTAGTGAAATTACCAGACGCTAAAATGTGCATGCCATTAGTAGTTTTTGATCCCCATCTTTTCATATTAAATCCCAGAAGTTCAAACTCTTAAAAGTATACATTCTCTTCACTCCAAGGCATTGATTTACCAAAATTTAGAGGGGAAGAAAATATTTAGGGCCTCCTGGCAGAAGGGTCTCTCTGCGTCTGTTTGAATGTCAGTTGTATAAAGAGAAACAAAAATACCTATTTGAATTGGTCTCCACTTGCAAAATCTTTTATTTATTGTGTTAGAAGCCAAAATAAAGTTCGGGAAACATCTCTTGTACAACCACTAGATTCTATTCTTAGATCAATAAAAATTTTAACAGGTGTTAAAAAGATTTGATATGTTTTAGCTGGTAGTATCTGTACGTGCCATAAGAAAATTTAATCGTAGAGACATATGTATTGCTGTGTATTTTTGGCCCGCGACTTTTATGGTCCGCAAAACTGAGCAAGGCAACACTTTCATATTTTCGGTTGTCAAAAGAACATAAATTACCTTTTCAGCGACATATTGGGCATTTGTTGAAAAATTAGATTTTTAGACTCCAAGCAGGGTAAATAAACCAGTTTTTCAAGTCATGCACTTTGTTTAAAAAAAGGCAAAAAACAAAGCCAAAATTAGAATCGAATTAACAAGTTTTGTTCCTGATTCGGTTCAATGATGATTATTGATGACATACTTAGTGGTGCCAGACCGCAGAAAACAAAGTCTTACATGAAACTAGTCCTGGTTTTACCTAGAATTTTCCACCTTTAATTGCATATGCCGACCTTCCCTTTAAAGGAATCCACCGACACACGGGTTTCAGGATAAACCCTTTGAAAAGGCTATTCGACGTTGTTCTAGTGCTCAGTTTGGGATGTCTCCTTTTGTAGGCAGAGATAATCTGACTTTACTATGTTTATCGTATTGTCCTTGCAAAAGATGGTATCTAATCGAGATGGCTCGTTGAAGGGAATGTGACGGATATACTTGTTGGCATCAAACAAGTCCAGTGCGTATACGGAAGATGGTGGATTGAAACTAAAAGCCAAATTTCCTACTTTAAGGTTGTAATGGTGCCCAAACGGTGCCAAGAAATGAAAATAGACCCTTATTACGTATTTGCAACACTAATTTTTGATCCTGATTAAGCCCGTCTTAAAATGGTATATTAAAGGTCGTCAAGACTCTATACCTTAAGAAATTTATACACAAAATGTGAAAAGCAGATTGTGCCTTATTTCAAAGCATCTTAACTCATGTATTAGACTTTTAGAAAAACATCTCGTCTCCAGTCGCTATATTTAGTCTTATAAAGCGATTACAAAAAAAATACATCCTTTACAAATAACTAAGAAAACAGATATCAGCCGCGATATGTGTTCAACCTGTATTTCAGTTACCTTAGAGCATGCATGAAAGAAGCTCACTCTTCCAATGTTCTGTATTTTCTTTTTCCCAAGTTCAAAATCCATTTTCCTGATTAAATAATTTTTTCTCCTAAATTTAAAGAAGTTGAACCTGAAAAAGAAATAAAAGCTAGTGCAGAGACTCGGGTTGAAGAAGACAAATTCGAACGACAAGAGCCACAGATTGAACAGGTGACAGTCAATGCTGTAGATAATTCAGATAGTGATTCAATTGAGACCCAACCAATTGAAGGTAAGGGATTTCCAAATTGCGATGCTTTTTATTTTATACACACACACACAAACATCATTCCTTATATGAAAGGGCTTCCCTCCCCCCGTCAACGCCTCACTCTTAACGCAAAAGTTTTTATTGTTTTGATAAGTAGAGTTGTGACACAAAGTTAAACTTTAGCGTGAAGAGTGGGGCGTTGAGGAGTAAATTGTCAAGTAAATTTAGTCAGAGCATCCTCTCTTTCTCCTAAAATCACACTCACTTAAAATCTTATTTGTAGCCTCTAATTAGTTCAATAAATATGATCATGCTAAGCAATTTGCTTCTTTTCGAAATCAAATCAATACGTATATAGTTACTACAGTCACTGTTATCGTCTCTCTTATATATTTTAATTTTTATTTGTTTCGTATCAATTATTGACAAAAAAGCTTGACGCGAAAACATTCCCTCCAAATGCCAGGACAAGCTATGGAGGTCCTTGAGGCCAAAATAGCTATGCACGCTCCTCCTCCATCCCAATCTTTTCAAAGCCCCCCTCTTTACACCCCTCATGGAAGTTCTGATTTCCCGTAAACGTTTCTTTTACGACATCCTCCCACCAAACAAAGACAACTGAGAGACGATAGGAGGATTTTCTCAAGACATTGGAATTTAATTCATTGAATATTTCGGTCTTATTTCCAACTGCTGTCTTCAGCAATACACCAAAAATATATATATATATATATATATATATATATATATATATATATATATATATATATATATATATATATATATATAAATAAGTTGTCTGTCTGTGTGTCTGTCTGTCAGGTGACGTCATGTTTCTGTGTCGACTGACGTCATGAAGTTAGTTGTCGTCATTTTTGCTATGACGGTGACGTCATTAACGGTATTTAAGACATTTGTTCACGGAAAAATGTTTAATTGTAAAATGACTGAAGAACCTACAATGGCAACAGCCGAGGAAGCTGCTCAAAGAGTTTATGCCAAAAAACTTGCTGCTGATAGAGAAAGTAAGAAAAGAAAACGTTCCGAGGAATCACAAGAACAGCAAGAAAACAGGCTTGCAGCTGATAGAGAAAGTAAGTAAAGAAAGCGTACCGGGGAATCACAAGAACAGCAAGAAAACAGGCTTGCGGCTAAAGAACGCAAAACCGCGCAGTTAGATGAAAATCCACCTGGACAGCGAGAGTCAAAACATATCAAAACTGAAAATGATAGCGATGATGATTGGGTTTGGGATTTTGACTTGGATAAGGTCATCAATGCCTACCAGATTTAAGTTAAAAAAACAAAGATTCGTCGATATGTACTTCATAGTGGCGCTGAAAAATAAAGAAGAAAAAGAAAACTGAAAAAAGAAAAAAGGTAAAAAACTAAAAAAGAACTAAAAAGAAAAAACACTCAAAGAGAAATTACAGACCGGGACACAAATGACGACCGAGACAGAGGGTATATAAGTGACGACCGGGAACCTCAAAGAGAAATTACTGACTGGGACACCCGGACACAGATCACGACCGGGACACAGGGAATATAAATGACGACCGGGACACAGGGACACAACTACAACGGGGACGCCGGGGGCACAGGCGGGATATATAAATGACGACCGGGACACAGGGATTGTTCGAATAGAAATTACAGACCGGGACACCGGGACACAAATGACGACTGGGACACCGGGACACAGGGAATATAAATGACGACCGGGACATTCAAAGAGAAATTACAAACTGGGACACCGGGACACAAATGACGACCGGGACACAGGGAATATAAATGACGACCGGGACACAGGGACATGTCATTAGAATAATGAGGTAGACATCTGAATACGGATTGTTTTTCCCATGGACAATTATATGTTGCATGTTCAAGAGTCAGTAAACCTGACAATCTATTTATATACACAGACAATGGGACAGCGAAGAATGTTGTATATTCGCATGTTTTACGTAGTTAAAAACATATATTTATATCTATCTCTATTCACAGGTGGGACACAGGGACACAACTACAATGGCACGTAACTAATATGGCGCGTAACGATTTACGCGCGCGGGGGGGCTTGGGGGGCGCGAAGCGCCCCACCAACTAGGTGTTGGGGTGGCGCGAAGCGCCACTCCAACAGCTAGTATATATATATATATATATATATATATATATATATATATATATATATATATATATATATATATATATATATATATATATATTTACATTAAAATGCGAACATTAGAACTGAAAATATTTATAAAATCACATCGGTATTTACATCCTCCCACCCCAACCGCAGACGACTTGCTTTCTGTTTAGCCATGGACAGTTGGCTGAAAAGGACAATCTTTGGCAATCTGTCATCCTTCATCTGCAGAATGTGCCCTAGCCATCTCAACCTTTCTCTCATTATAGCCCTAGAAAACGGGATTGAACCACACTTTTTCTACCGTTTGAAATATGGTCAGTCAGTCGGGTACCCAAAACTCCGTAGGCAATTTCTCTTGGAAACATCTAGCAAATCTTCCTCCGTTTTTTAGAGCTCCTATGCTTCAGAACTATAGTTGACCACTGTCAGCACTGTAGCTTCTAATATTCTAATCTTGGTTCATATACTTCTCGTCCTATTTTTACGAAACTATTTTTGAGCCCCGAAAAAAAAATCTTGAGCCTTGGCTCTTCTACTTTTAACTCCTTCAAGCCACCCACCACCTTTACTAATAACACTACCGTGGTAAGTGAAGCTATCCGTTTTATTGATGTTTTCGTTACCCAATGTCACCTTTTCATCTTCACTTATTTCTATCATAAGTGACATGGTCTTTTTAAAATTTATTTTCAAACCTATTCTAGTACCTTGAACTCTCGGACCTGTACAGGTTCATTTATTGTGCTCACATTTTCATCTAAAATGATTAAATCATCAGCATAATGTAAGTCTAGGAAAGCTTTTCTTCCCCATTTGATTCTGTGTTTCCCCATAGCCTTTCCTGTGTTCCTTAAGACAAATTCCATCAAAATGATCCATACAAATGGGGATAGAACCCGACCCTGCTTAACTCCTGATTTAATACGAAACCAGTCACTAACCTCATTTCGTGCCTTAACCGCAGCAGTGTTATTCTCGTAAATAGCACTAATCACTTTAATGTATTTGTATTGTGTACCATACCAGAATAAAACCTTAACCAAGGCTCTTCTATCAGCTTTATCAAAGCTTGCTTATAATCTAAGAAACTAAGGACTAAAGTAAAAATTTGGTCGATACATCCTCTACCCTTTCTAAAACCGCACTGTTCTTCTCTTAAAACTTTTGTCTATAGCATCTTTGAGTTTAAAAAGTATGATCATACTAAGTAATTTGCTACTAAAGAGACCAGGCTAATGACTCTAAATTACCACACTCACTCTTATAACCTATCTTATACAGGGGGCTGATTAAGATTTTCCTAAAATTGCTAAATGCTTCTCCTTTTTCAAAAATCGCATTCTTAATCTTCAATAACTTATTTCTAAACTCATAGCCACCATATTTAAGAAACTTATTTACCACACTATGAGTACCTTGGGCCTTATTATTTCTTAGTCCTTTTAGTGTTGTCACTAATTTTCCTCAAAATACAAGATCCACAGTGTCACACACTTTTTCATTTTCTTCTGTGTCTTTTCCTGTAACAAATAAAGCCACAATTACTTTTTTTTAATATTTTCATCTCAGAAGGGGTTTGAAATATGATAACTACAGCATCTTTTACCGTGCCACCACTTAATTAACCCTCAACCCCCACTAATTACTTAAAATTCATCATTCAACAATAAAGCGCAAAAAAATAATAGCTATATCCATAATCTAACACCATATTACCAAATTTTTATCCTGTCATCAATTTAATCATTAGAATCACACTTTAAAAAAATCCACTCTTCAATATCCTTTTAAATTCTCTTTTATCATTACTGCTATAGTTTCATTTTACTGCTATAGTCTCATTTTATAATTTTCAATTGCCCTACTATGTTCAGCTGCTATGCATGATCTCAATCTAAGATAATTGGGGAATGAAAAATAAATTAACCTTAGCATCCCCATAGCTAGTGCATAATTTCTTAGTATACTGAATTCCTATTAATCCCTAAGGCTAATGGATTTCTTGTGAAGTGCTAAGTCTTATAATCTTTGTGTGGAAATTCAAAAGACAGCAGAGAAGCGAATTAATTAAGACATTTTCATATATGGAAATTTATTTTTATTTTTTGGAGCACGTATATGCCATCCTGGAGCTTTTCAATACGGGGAAGGGTAGTAACGAAACGGCTGAAAAAGCAGGTCCAGTTTGTTTATACTGATAAGCCACTATAGATGGTGCTTCTAAGGATGGCTTAGAAAGTAGATTAGGATAGACCGAAACTAATTTTGATCTCCTCAGGAGCGTATGGAAAAGCCCAAGGGTTCTGATACGCTCTAAGCTTATAGCATTGCTTTCAAACCTTGATGTTACAACCCTAGAGGGTCCCAATCACATATACAATGGGTTACAGTCGGTCAGAAAAATTGATCGTTTACTGGCAAAAAACTTTTTATTTATCAATTTACCGATTTTAACGATGGATATACAAATCCGAAAGCAAAAATAGTATTAAAATGAATTAATCGATTATTCAAGAAGGTATGCCGATAAAACCGATAACTGAGCTTTGTTTTTTAACATGTGTAGTGTTGAGTGGTAACACACCTTACATTTGACCTTTTTTTGTGGAGTTGTGACACTAAAAAGGTTGATAAATGATTGTTTAGGATGTTTGAGAGAAAAGTGATAAGGGTAACTAATGATAGAACACACATGAACCTGACAGAAAAGAATAAAAAATGGACTTTATGTTTCCCAGGCAAATTTAAAAATGAAGCAGAATAGATAAAAGAGTTGAAATTTCATTTAAAACTCAAACTGTATTTTTCACGTAGTCATCTCTAATCAGAAATGTATTTTAAGAACTATAAAAATTACCACTAACTGTGATAGACTAATACTAATATCACAAACTATCTTTTGATCGTTTGCATTTAGAAAAATAAATTAGATACAAATCTGATTTGCAATTGAACTATCAGAAAAAGATCAAAAATGAAAGTGAATGAGTAAAAAACCCAAAATATGAAACAAAACTCACAATGTACATCTAATTCATAGCTACTATTGGAGATAAAGCAAATTTTGAGAAATATAAAACTATTATTCGATTCTGAGGTGCTATTGAACTATTAGAAAAAGATCAAAAATAAAAGTGAATGAGTCAAAAAGCCTAAATATAAAACAAAATTCACAATGTATATCTAATGTATAGCTACTGTTGGAGATAAAGCAAATTTTGAGAAATATAAAACTATTTTTCGATTCTGAGGTGCTATTGAACTATCAGAAAAAGATCAAAAATGAAAGTGAATGAGTAAAAAAGCCAAAATATAAAACAAAACTCACAATGTACATCTAATGTATAGCTACTGTTGGAGATAAAGCAAATTTTGAGAAATATAAAACTATTATTTGATTCTGAGGTGCTATTGAACTATTAGAGAAAGATCAAAAATGAAAGTGAATGAGTCAAAAAGCCTAAATATAAAACAAAACTCACAATGTATATCTAATGTATAGCTACTGTTGGAGATAAAGCAAAGTTTGAGAAATATAAAACTATTATTTGATTCTGAGGTGCTATTGAACTGTTAGAGAAAGATCAAAAATGAAAGTGAATGATTCAAAAAGCCTAAATATAAAACAAAACTCACAATGTATATCTAATGTATAGCTACTGTTGGAGATAAAGCAAATTTTGAGAAATATAAAACTATTATTTGATTCTGAGGTGCTATTGAACTATTAGAGAAAGATCAAAAATGAAAGTGAAGGAGTCAAAAAGCCTAAATATAAAACAAAACTCACAATGTATGTCTAATGTATAGCTACTGTTGGAGATAAAGCAAATTTTGAGAAATATAAAACTATTTTTCGATTCTGAGGTGCTATTGAACAATTCGAGAAAGATCAAAAATGAAAGTGAATGAGTCAAAAAGCCTAAATATAAAACAAAACTCACAATGTACATCTAATTCATAGCTATTGTTGGAGATAAAGCAAATTTTCGGGAAACATAAAACTATTATTCGATTCTGAGGTGCTATTGAACTATCAGAGAAAGATCAAAAATGAAAGTGAATGAGTAAAAAAGCCAAAATATGAAACAAAACTCACAATGTACATCTAATGTATAGCTAATGTTGGAGATAAAGCAAATTTTTGAGAAATATAAAACTATTTTTCGATTCTGAGGTGCTATTGAACTATCAGAAAAAGATCAAAAATGAAAGTGAATGAGTAAAACAGCCAAAATATGAAACAAAACTCAAAATGTACATCTAATGTATAGCTACAGTTAGAGATCAAAGCAAATTTTTGGAAATATAAACTATTATTCGACTATGTAAAACTTTGAAACAAAATTTCAGCTGTACCAGTTTATGCCAACCAAAAGAAATTCAATGAACATAAGACTACTAAAAGCGTATTAACTGAAGAAGTTCAGGAAGCAACTGTGCCATTGCCACCGATAGAGACCACACCCATTCAACCAGAAGCTGTCACTATTGAAGAATCAATTGTAGAAGAAGCAGTTCCGTTCGAGGGAGTAAGTACTTTGCTAATTTCGAAGTTGAAATCTTTTTAGGGAGTGAATATCAATGAGATTCATTTTTTCATTAATAAGTTGTCAGGGTACATCCAGGGTATTTGTTCGGGGGGAGGGGTGGCAAAAAAACAATAGAAAGTAGATCAGATTTATTTACATGCATTTTTGTAACGTTCTTATGAGTTAGACAAAATTTCTGGAAATTGCAGGGGTTTAAACCCACCACCTTGGATACGGCCTCGTTAATAACCCTGTCAGTAGTTTTTTTACCTTGATTTTTCTTCATTTATTTAGGTTTTGTTTAATTATAGCTTGTAATTATAAAGTCCTTTATTTGTCAAAACGGGTCTCCCAAGTTAGATCTTAGAGACTTCTACATTTACTGAGCTGCTCAGTGATTAAATCTGTTTAATAAACAATGGATAGAACCTGAAAAGATAAATTTTGAAGAAAATTGACTAGATCTTGCTGTTTACTTCTGTTCTGAGAACAGAGAATGTACTTCTAAAAAAATTGTGTGTTTCGTATCAAAAATGCCTAACCTAATCATGTAGGTAGTTATGCCGGAAATTGTTTAGAGGCTAGGCCAACTTCGACTATGATTCTAGCCTTCATTCTGGCACTTACTTGATCCATTTTTCTTGATGACTGTCTGCATGACGTATTATCCTGATGAACAGAACAAACAAAATCTAGATTGGGCCACAGAGACCACCTGATGAGTTAACTCTCCGCGTACTTTTTTTTAAATAAAATAATGTCCTTGGAGACAGAGTGACCGAAATGGCACTAATTTTGGTCTCTGGAACTAAAAAACTGTGTTATTGTTAAATTTTCCGTGGGCTGAGCGCTGCTCATCTTATTTTTTTAGGGATTGAGCCAGGTATGTGTTTAAGAATGGGTTTGAAGGCTGGGTTACAAAAAAAGGTGAAATACACTAGCAAATTAAGCAGAGTTTTGTAAATAATTTAAAATTTTCTAGGGTTTTTTAAGCAGCCTGACATGTTAGTTCCCGTTTTGTGCAAGGATGGAATTTTATTTGTCTTGAAATTTAGTTGGGCTGAATTTTTTTGTGCGCCAAGTATTGCTAAGGTTGAAGTTTGCAAAGTTTATATTTTGTGTGGGTAGAGTTTTGTGTGTAGCTGAAAAAATTATCGCAGCTCACTTCAAATCGCCGAGGGCAACATTTTTTCTTCTTTTTTTTTTTAAGAGGCCGTTGAAAAGCTGCAAAATGGCTTTGATCTTCAGGGTGATTGAGTGGCAAAATGGCCTTGATTACAAAAAACTTTTGGTAATGCTGTTTTTTTTTTTATATCTCCTGTTTTCTCTTTGTAGCCAATGGGAAGTTGAAAAAACCAACCCTTGTAGCTCTTTGGAGAGCATCCTATAAAATCCTGCTAGTATACTGGTCCACTGTGATTCACAATTTTGTTAAGTTATTTTCTTTATTTAATATTTTCTTACAAACATAGCTATCACAAGCCGGGCCTGGCTGAATTCGTATTTCGGAGTTAAAACAAGAAACAGAGAAACATAAGAAAAAAGGTTTAAAACCAATCATACACATAAAACTGGCAAAGGAACGTACCTTAATTTGATTAAAATTGTCAAAAAAAAATTAAAAATGCTTATATACATTTACGGACTATGACATGTCAAAAGAAAAGAATAAAACTAGTAAGTTAAGAAAAGCCAGAGCAAAAAATACAGGACAAAAGCAAACAAATAAAAGTTACAGGTAGTAGCTTAGTTGGGTGTTTTTTTCTTAGTTCCTTAGTGTAAGGGGCAAAAGTGGATTTTCATATCTTGAAGTCAAGTAAAAAATGGGGGACAATAGAGAGTAGGAAGGATAAGATATTTATGGTTAAAAAAAAATATTTATAGATCATTGAAGAAGAGCCTCCTGTCCGACGACCAAGGGACCACATTGATGAATTTTTGAGACTGGGAGAGGGAGCAGAAAATTTAGCTTTGAAGAAAAATGCCATTCAGGTGAGTTGCCAAGAACAAACAAAGTAGACGCACAAAGCTGTATGGAAATTCGATTCGGTTATGAACCACAAATTATACTGGAGAGAAGTTAAAAGATAAAAAATGTGTTTCAAGCTTCTTGTCTATTAAATATTGCTGACTCTAAATTAATACGTATTATGATTTTCATCAAGATCGTCCCCTTACTAGGTTTTCCCCCTTATTTTAAAAAATCGGGCCGGTATTCTTCGGCTAACTTTTGGTAAGTATCCTAATAATACCGTATCAGTTTTATCTTAACGGGTAATTTTGCAAGAGCTTCGAATTTGTTTTATATTTGGATTCAGCATGAAAGTCCCTTTTTTCAATTTAAATGGCTCAGTCTATACCAAAGTATTTAGCTGGTGCTGCGCCTTGAGCACCGCCAAAACAAATCCGAATAGGTAAAGGCAGCACCGTCAGAAGCTTCGCTCTACTAAGGTTTAAATGAGACTCATTTTCCTTTTTATACATTTTTTAATGTCTTCTTGTCCCCCAACGGGGGGAGGGTATGGTGTCATCCCTCCCTGCCCATTTCCATACACAGCACATAATATTCCGGTTTCTCCTTTATTGTCAGTGATTTTCATCTGAACAGGACGGGATGCGTTCTTTTTTTAGAGTTTTTTGGAGTGTTGTGTCTTATAGAAAAAATTTCCGAAGTTGAAAATGCTTGAAACGAGGTTTATTGGAAGCAAATTGGAAAGAATGGATTTTAGCTTATAGATACAGGAATTAAAATGAATTAAAATCAACTAGATGCGGGCATCAAGCCATGGTTTTTTGTAGAAAAAGCCAAGATAGATAGTCCAGGTGATAGACAAATCTGGCATAAGCCCTTTTTAAAAATTTTATAAAAATGATGTCATTCCACTTGTTGATACCTAAGTCTGTCATCCATCCGTCCATA
This sequence comes from Artemia franciscana, assembly GCF_032884065.1. Classification (NCBI taxonomy): domain Eukaryota; kingdom Metazoa; phylum Arthropoda; class Branchiopoda; order Anostraca; family Artemiidae; genus Artemia; species Artemia franciscana. The sequence goes on from NC_088865.1 coordinate 50,734,960, forward strand.
CACCATTCCTAGGGCAGAACTAAGGTAGAAATCTGTATTTGAAGAACTGTAAATATATAGGAAATATTTGGGGCGGGGCTGGAAAAAACTGTAGCCTCAAAAATTTTACAATGACTGTCAAAGATTTTTACAACCTTCCGGTGCCAACCAGTCCCATTTAGAAAGTCTGTAGGATCTAAACCATAAAAGATATAGCGGTACTAAATCGGATTATGTTACTACCAATCGCAATGAAAAGATTCTATTTTTTCATTTCGGTTCTATTTATTTCATTGCTGGATAATGAGCTGGATTGCTCATTAATAACAATATATTTACAATTGTGAAAAAATGAAGTAATGTGTAAAATTTTGCGTCAAAATTTGGCTAAAAAGATTCTACTGACTTTTACACCCCTTTCTTTGTTTTTCCAATAGGTGTTGACTCTGACACGAAAAAGTCTTAGAAACCGATGATCTAAATTAGGCAAAATTTTGTTTTTTTTTTAAATTTATCGAAAATATTGAGGAGTCCCCTTGTCTCCCTGGAACCCCCGTAAAATTGAAATTTTGAGGTAAAATAGTCTCAGCTCAAGGTGTGATAAATATATTACTAGTGGAACCTTACGAAATTTTTAGTGTACATTTTTCACACCCACAAAAACATAAATTTAAAATTTTGCCCCTATTAAAGTTTGGTGAAATAATGTTTAATTAAAATCCAGGAAAATATTTTGGTTGCACCATGTTGCACATATATTTTTGTTTCATAGTTATGCGGTCCAAAATACAAAGACTTTGAGTACTTGTGAAATAGAGGATTTAATGCCACGCAGATTAATATAGATTAAAGCTTAACGATTCAAGCTCTATTCTACTAGAATCTTCTAACGATTCTGCTGTTATTGCTGCTTTAATTTATTTCCTAACACCACCCTGGTTTGAAGCACTTTAATCATTTTCAGTCAAAAAATCTTCAAATTACTTAATTTAATGTCTTGTCTCTAGGCTAGTTTCCTCCTCCCCAAAATTTTCCCCTCGATGTTATCCTCGGGAAAAATTTCCCCTGGAAAATTCCTCCCACAACAAATCCCCCTTGGAAGACATCACCATGAAAAATTCCCCCCGCCCCAAAAAAAATTCCCACCTATGGAATCCTGAACAATTACATACAACCCCCTGGCTGAAAAAGTTACCCCCACATGTGAAACGGAGGAGCTAGGGCTAAAGCTTGATCAATAAAAATAATTATGAAACAGTGAGGTTTTAAATATTCTACTTACATTCTAAAATGTAGGCAAAACATATGGTGTAGACTATCTTGTAGTATTTGTTTTATATTTTTAGTTTTTTTTAGGGTTTTGGGGACTGCGTTATCATGGCACGTATCATGCAAGTTAAAGGAAATAATATAGAAATTTGAAACTAGTGGCAACTGCATAAACGTTGCCTTATGATGGAAGTACACAGAAATAGCTGGCTGAGACTAAGAAGTACGAGTAATTACTTCCCGCAGACTTTTCCCCGGGATCACCCTTGCCAGATCACCCTTCGCAATCAAGAACGCGTCCACTAGGCGTATATCAAAAGGTTTTCCTGTCTTAAGTACTGTTTGGCATTAAAAAAAAAATAATACCAATTACATGGGTTCAAAGTCAGAACCAAGGAAATTTAATATGAACAAAGTTCCTTATTTCAAATAAGCAAATGCAATGACTTCTTTAATTTTTATCTTACCCTGCAATTATCACTCAGCCCCCAAAAACGGGAGAAGATGAATGAAGAGAAATCTACTTTTGTTCAGTTTTTATTTGTCTTACTTTCCCCGTGGTAGCTCAATTTTACAGGAGGGGGAGATTTTTCAGGAAAAAATTTCCTGGGTGTATTTTTTCGTGGGGAGAATTTTTGGAGGATATTAGCTGGGCTCTCATGTTTATTAGTTCATTTTGACAAAACTTTCTTAGACTTCAAATTTAGTATTGGTGATAACTTTTAGCTATTGTAATCAGTTTTTTTTTTACATCGCAAAGTTTGAAATTTCAGTAAAAGCAACTTGGATTTTGTTAATTTTTCGGCAAAGGATAATATAGGCATTCGCCACTAGGATGGCACTAAAATTGAATTGGAATAGACATAACCTAGTAGATTATGTTAAACTAATTTCTTCTTCCCCAGGTTACGCTGCGCGAAGTTAAAAAAGTAGTGGAAACAGCTGTCCGCCCACTTGAAGCAATTTACAAATACAAGGACATCTCGAATCGCCATTTCGGAGGTAAATGGATTTTTATTTTTCTTCTTCTTAGAGTTTAGTGAAAAAAATATGAAGTAGTACTTGAAGCGGATAAGGTAAGGATAAGGAGAGGATAAGGCAGAACGAATTCTTTCAAGACAACGCCAAATGAACAATCCAAAAAAATTTGCATGGAAATGGAAGTACAAAGGGACAACCATACAAAGGGAAAAACCATATTGCTGCCCTAAACAAAAATTTTGGTTTCTACTGTACTTTGTGTCTTGAGTCAAGCCAAAGTTCCACACCAGGACTAATGCGTATTCAATAGCACAAGAAATCAACATTGAGTAAAAAGAAAAATTCATAAATAACTCTCAAACTTAGAAACTTCTAAAATTCAATAACTCTATTTTAAAATAATTTACATAATAAGATAACAGGGACCAATGAACAAGTGTAGTGACATCTTAGGGATTCTCAAACTTCACCAATCAGTCAAACAAGGGTGATGGTAATAGGTAGCGTTAATACTTTTAAAATTCATTATAACTTAAATAACAGCTGCTCTATTGTGTTTGATTTTATGTAAATCATGTATATGTGTCTATTCAATAAAGCCTTATCAGCTATTTTTTCTATTACGTCATAAATGCTTTGTTCTTCGAACGAACATAATCAAAATTGAAAAAAATATTTCTGACTCTCCTCTCCTCTTTCTATTTGAAAATAGCGACGAAGACCACACTGCCTTTCCATAACAAACAAATACAACGTAGAAACAATAGGGAAAGTTTTTTCAAGACAATGGAAATTATTTATGTAGATATTTCGGCCCTATGTCCAAGGGCCGTCTTCAGCACAATACAATACTATATATATATATAAAAGAACTTACATCAAATTGTGAGAATTAAAACTGAATATAAAAACACTTATTAAAACAATTTTTTTTTTTAAATATAGCCCTAGCATCCTTACTTCAGCGAAGTTCAACCAGGACTCAAGTCCTGGTTGAACTTCGCTGAAGTAAGGATGCTAGGGCTATATTTTTTAAAAAAAATTGTTTTAATAAGTGTTTTTATATTCAGTTTTAATTCTCACAATTTGATGTAAGTTCTTTTATATATATATAGTATTGTATTGTGCTGAAGACGGCCCTTGGACATAGGGCCGAAATATCTACATAAATAATTTCCATTGTCTTGAAAAAACTTTCCCTATTGTTTCTACGTTGTATTTGTCTCTTTCTATTTCAAAGAAATATTTTAAAGTACCCAGTCGTGACAATTCTTAGATGTGTAGGAGGGTGCAAAAATGTATTTATAGAAATCTTGGGAGTAGAAATTCTGTTCTTTTTTAAATGAAAATATCCAAGAAAAAAAGTATTTTTCAAAATCCAGGGGAAAAATTTTGGGAAGGATGGGGTGAGCTTATGGGGTGAGCCCCCCCCCCACCTCCAATTGAATGCCACACAAATCTCCCTTCAAATTCACATATAGCAGTGTGCATTATTAGAAAGACCACAATTTACCGTTAAAAATATGTTATCTACATGGAGTAATAGCGATAGGTTTTTTTTTTAATTTCTTTCCCAGCTATGCTGCGAGCATAGAAATAGGCCAAAAATACCTAGAAGTAATAAATCTCTTGCAGAGACACAGTCTTTCAAATTTTATTGCTACTTTACAGATGTGAGTCTGGTAAGGTATTCTCGAAGACCGTACTGCCTTTTCATGATAGCCGCTGTATATGTGACCAAAATATTCAGATATTGTTTGTTTGTTTCACTGTCAAATAAAAAGATTTTTGCCTATTAAACTATTATTCGTGAGTCTGGAAAGCTTGCGGTTGAGCAAATTTCCACCAAATATCTGAATTTCAGGTGCGGAAAATGCCTGAGACGGTTAGGCGAAAAACACAAAGTGAGGCGGAAATGCCTGGTCCTCCTGAAACTTCAAGTAAGTAGGTTAAACCGAAGCCAAATTGAAAATATGCCCTTTTTTGTAAATCCAGTTGAGCCTCTTAACAAAAAAGATAATCGGAAAATTGATGACTGAAAAACACTTTATGTAACCTGAAAAAGTATATTTAAAGACAGAAAAGGTTAAGAACTCAGAGATAGAGATAAGTGTAGAGATAAGTAGCCTACTAACAAAGATATGAGTATCAATAGGTATTATGAGTTACTTAATTTATTTTCAGATAACGCATACAGTCATTTAAAGGTGAGTAGCAAATGGAAAAAAGTAAGAGAAAAATATTTAATCAATAAAAAAAGTGTATGAGACCATGGTAACATCGACAATGGACAATAGAGAATATATATGCGCATGAGCCATACCTAAATATTCCCTATGTCGTATTTCTCCAACGGGATAAGTTTAAAAAAAGGAAATGAAAGCAAGAAAGAGTATAAAGGTAGCGTAGCAATTAGAAAAAAAAAGTAGAGAAAATTACAAAAGAAAAAGATATTGAATAAGACGATAATGAAGGAATAACATAATCCATAGCTGAGAGCTTCCCCTGCCATATCTCAAACTATTGAACTATGTTGAAAAGGCAAAAAATATTCACAAAATATTTCTTTTGTAAGACGTGAAAAATAAAAGACGAAATCTGCAAACTTAAAAATAATTCATCTGAATTTATTTAAATAATCACTGCTAAAATTATAACAACTTATTTTATTTTTCCAGATAATGAGATATTTTCAAAGCCCCTTGTCCTTTTTCTTGGACCCTGGAGTGGTGGTAAATCTTCAATCATCAATTATTTACTTGGAATTGAGTTCACGGAAAATGCTTTGAAATCAGGTAATTTTGGAGTTTTTTTTCTTGGAAAATGTAATTGATTTCTGCATCTCCCCTTTTTTCCTCAGAAACTCCAAGTTGATTCAAATTTTCACAGGCCGTAAGCTAATTTTCACAATAGCCTATTCTTTCAACACAGAAAGAAAAACACTTTTGTAATGTTGGAGCTAAAAAAAACGGTCTGGACCATCAAATGAGACTAGACCAATACGAGCAGCTATGGCGAAGGGCATTAAAAAGTCGCCTGAAATAATGAAATTCAAAATGAAGTAGAAGGAAAAATTTGACTAGAAGACATGCTACAAAGAGGATGATAAAGAATCAAAACTGAAAGTGAAGAGCAAAACACTTGTGGTTAGAAGGCAAGTGACAGCTAGAAGCGAGAATCGGAAAAAGTCAAAATTGAAAATAAAGAAGAAAGAAATATTAAGTTTGAAGAACCATGTCTTCGCAATATTTGCTTCCAATCGGCTGTGAAAAAATATTCCTGTACAAAGTGGCAAAGATACCATAAACTAAGCAAATTTTAACGACAGTTCATTAGATGTATTCACTGTGGAGCCCTCCATTTTCCAAGGAAACAGTACCAAATAAAAGCAATTCACTTAGAGACAGCTCCTTGTATGGTCAAGTTGCGTTGCCACCTTTACAGTTTCCAAATGAATTGGGTTGTCTTTTTTTTTTGGACGTTAATTGTTCTCTAAAGAGTTGAATCCGAAACGAATCCGAAACTTGAACTCACGTTTTGCTCTAGGTTCATTCAACGTAAGCGGTGATCGAACCTTCAAAAGTCGTAATGTCTTAAGCTTTAAATTAGCTGGGCAAATTTATCACAAAATTAATTTGAAGGCACATCCATGACAAACCACTGAAGGTGATTTCACACCATCTTCTTATGACAAATGTATTCTTTAGACCCCGATGAAGCTGTTGGAGAATGCCCCATTCATCCGCTTAAATTTAAGGATCCCCCTTAACCTAATGGATCTCTTTGAACAATTATCACGAGGTACGAACAACTTTGCCAAAGGCGACATGAAAATGCAAGTAGTGAAGATTTATACTAATCAACGTTTGGCTTCACTAAAACAACAGCCTCCAAACGTGCAGCTCATATTCACTGTGTCAGATTGTGTTGATTATAGACGGTTCGATTTCCAGTGGTAATTTAATTGAGGAAATAATTCTAGAATGACTGAAATCAAAATTTCAGTTTCATGAAGGATGGCGTTATTTTAGCTTCGTTTAACAAAGAAGTTAGTAAAGAAAGATACGAAAAGTGTCAATCACGTCCTAGGAGAATACAAATCTCATAAAAGTTATGGTTTTGTAAAGGACAAAGAGGAAGGAGGAATTCAAATCAATACAGATCTCTTCAATTTGATTTTTATTTGATTTGCCACCCCATAACGTAAAACTAAAGAAAATACAATAGTTATACTTTTAAGCTACGATCCATATTTCAGAAGCGAGGTGGAATGGAGCCCGCCTTATTATTACTTAATTATATAAAAACATAATTAAGGTGAATATAATTACTGGCGGAAAATCCGGAAACACATTTAATGTTTCTCGAGTCACGCTTGACTCCAGTAAAGGTGAACTTGGGTGTACTATTCAACGACACTAATTTTCACTTTGACCTGCACTTGCTACGACAATATAACAGTCCCAAGGCCAAACTTTCAAATTTGTTGGCGTAGATCTCCATAGTCCAGTTTTTAATCATGTTATGATGTACATGGCAGTTTCTCTTGTTAAAGTAAAACTATCTTAAAAGCTCTACTACCACCTGAAAATGTTTTTGGGAAAAGGGATTGACAGCTGCCAACAAAACATCTTACTGATGGAATATATGTTCCTTTTTTAAAACTATCTAAACGAGCGATAATTGAGTGTATATGTGTATATATATATATATATTTTTTATCAAAATCATTTAAATAGTTTTTTTCTTAGAACTGGCATATTCCCATTCCTGACCACAAGAACGATCTAAACAGGTGACAACTTCAAGGAAGAATTTGTGTCAAACCTTTGGTGACGTAATGACATCAAGAAGAAGTTTACATTGTCTGAGGTTAGAAGACAAGCGACAATGAGAGTCAATATATAAAGGCCTGTCGCTTAGCAGATGACAAGTTGCTCTGAACAGCTAAAGAAAAGGCTTGGAACAGGAGACAGCAACAAATCACATCTCGTGCAAAATTACACAAGATGACAAATGGCTCTGAACAGCTAAGGAAAATGTAATGGAAAAAGAAAAAGCAACACATCGCATTGAATTGCAAACCAAAATGTGACTTAAAACTAAGGAATAACACGACAATTATGCTATTTAAATATTTCAGAAAATGACAGATTACAATTGAATAAGGAACGTTTTATTTTAGTGTTTGTAAAGGATAAGCAGGAAGGAAGAATTGAATGCACAACATAATTTCTTAATTCGACTGAAATTTATGATTTGCCCTATGACTTGAAGCTAGAAAATAAAACAATGATAACACCAAAGCATGTTTTTGATATTTCGAGGACAGAGGCATTAGAACATTCCGAAAATGGAGCTAATGATGCACAAAAATGAAGCGTAGATGAGATTTGTAGCTAGTAGACATGTGACAACTAGCATTGCAATGAATGCATCGAAACGTAAATAAAATCTGCGGTTAGAAGATAAATAACAGTGAGAATCAAAATGATTCCCAAATAAAAACAAATCATATCATGCAGATGATAGTTTTATGTATTAACAGGAAGGAGGAATTGAATTTACATCAAAATTTTTTTACTCAATTGAAATTGCTTATTTGCCACCTCATGACTTAGTACTAAAGAATTATGATATATATATATATATATATATATATATATATATATATATATATATATATATATATATATATATATATATATATATATATATATATATATATATATATATATATATATATATATATATATATATATATATATATATCATGAAAAGAGAAATCACCAATGCAACAGCACAAATACACACAAAAAAAAGAGAGAGACAGAAGGAGAAAAGGAAGACTGTTTTCCTAAATTAGTGATTAATATAGACAAGCACTTGAATGAGGTCTTAACCCTACTCATCTATACAATCACATAGGTCAAACAGCATAGCCACACACAATCAACCATAAAGAATAATCCATGGACAGGCAGTCATGTCGTCAATAAGTATAAGTCGTCATTTACCAAACAATAAAAAAAATAATATAGACAAATAATTCAGAGGCAACACCCAACATAAGGGCTCATCAGGAGAATACACTGGCCTATATAGGGTTACGACGAGTTTTAAACTATATTACTACGAGTTTTAAATGAAAATACTGTAGAAAAAAAAAATCGGCGGTTAGCAGGAAAGTGATAGGGATGATAAAATCCTCTAGAATGGGTGATTCTTTGATCCATTAACAGGAAGCAGAGATTAAATGTGTGTCAGAATTTCTTAGATTATGCTAGTAAATGAATAGAGAATCATATATATATATATATATATATATATATATATATATATATATATATATATATATATATATATATATATATATATATATGTGTGTGTGTATCAATAATTACCAATAATATTTTTGCAATAGATTAATTCTCCTGCTTCTAGCTTCACTTGGATACAGAAATTTTTTTAGCTCGTCGATCCATAGAAAGGCATGGCGTCTCTTGAAACCAAGATTTCACTAGCGAAGTTTACTTTCTCAAATTAAAAGCCTCCTACTCTCTTAGCACTGCTGTTTTTTATGAAGTGTCTCTTCTCTTTGATCTAAATTTGAAATAAGCTGAACTTTACAAAAAAGAAAGTTATGAACTCTGAGGAAATAAAATAACATCTTTGTCCCAAAACCTAAGCTTTGAAATTCCTATTCACATTTTTTACACTGATATCGAAATACTATAGGAATTGTTTTTGACTTAACAAAAAATGTCAGAATCATTTGAGCTTTTCGCAGCTATTATACGATGATTTTTTAAGTGATATATCTGAAAAATCAAAGTCTTATTCAAAAGCTTGTGGAAACTCGTTATACGATAATAATACGTTGTGAAAAAAAATGGGACTATATTTTTGTATTTAAAATAAACACTTGCAATTTTTTCTTTAAGTCTAAAACATCCAGATTTGAACGAAAGTGGACTTTTAAATTGGTTTTACAAAAATTGCATATGATATAAAAAAAATTCTGGCAGCATATTCAAATTCTGTAATAAAAGTTCGTTTGTTTCCCGTGTCATTATCTGAAAAAGCATTGTTATACCGCGTTCCTTAATGTGATTTTTGACATCCTTCTAATGGCTGATGTTCTGTATTTTTGTTCTTTTTATTTGTGGTGTGTAATAAATTATCGTTGATAAATTGACGGTGATATTGCTCAATTTCAGTATTTGAAATATGAAAACTTAAACAGTGTACAGTGATGGCAACGGTCAAATATGGCTTTGAATCATGGGCGCTCCGAAGAATGGATGAAGACTTGCTAGATGTTTTCCAGAGAAATTGCCTACTGTGCTGGGTACTCGGCTGAAAGACCGTAATTCAAACAATAGGCTCTATGAAAAATGCGGTTCAATCCCGCTTTTTAGGACGATATGAAAGAAAAGTTGAGATGGCTAGGGCATGTTCTGCGGATGAAGAATGACAGATTGCCGAAGATTGTCCTTTTCGGCCAACAATCTAGGGCTAAACGGAAAGCAGGTCGTCCTCGTCTGGGGTGGGAGTATGTCATAAAGAAAGATTTAAAGGAAATGGGAACTTCCCGGGATGATGTAAAGAGTGAGGCTTTGAATAGCTTGGGATGGAGGAGGGGTGTGCGTGCGTAGCTGTTTTGGGTTCAGGCGGCTCGCTCCTGTGGTGAGCTGTTAGTAGTGGTAGTAGTGGTAGTAGTAGTAGTAGTAGTAGTAAAGTATAGAAACAGGTAATGAGGAACGAATTCTAAATCTGCCTTGTAAAACTCAAAATAAAGAGAGCCTTGACTGTACATTCGAGGTTTTTTTGTATTGGCAAACTGCTTTCCCGATTTTAGATGCTTTTGGTTGCCAAAATTAGCACTTCCCCCATTTTAGAGGTAGCACCAGCCTGGGTGCCTAGGATTCGACTTTAGTGAAAACCAGATTTGTTGGAGGTAACGTTTTGTAACGTTTTTATTATGTATGTTTGATAATATTTTAGAGGAAGTTTACAAAATAATCTACTTTTTAAGCTTTGATCTCTACCAGCTTCTTATCTAATAGCTCAGTCAGTTCTCTTTTAAGGAGCTTGGAAGTAAGAGAAGAAATCTCTTATTTAAACGTACTATATAATGTTATATAATTTATCATATATTTATGTAATTTTATCTCTTATGTAAAAAAAATTTAGGGGCTGAGCCTTCGGCCAACTATTTTCAAGTTATGGTACATGGTGATGAAGAAGAACAAATTGATGGAACACAACTGGCAGCTGATTTCACTTTTGCTGGTCTACAAAAATTTGGCCAGGCATTCATCGACAGACTTAGAGGGAAAAGGCTGCCCAATAAGCTACTACAGAAGGCAAGTTACTATTATGTTCACTATACAAAGTGAATCTAATAAATCTTCTTGTCAGCGACTCGAGCTGTTTTATTTATTATCTGACTGAAACAATAAAATTATTTTTTACCGTTTTGCCTCTCTTGCTTTAAAATATTTAGAGTCTGGTTCTGTCGAAAAATTGTCACTTTGCTATTGACTAAACAATGCATGAAAAACTGATATAAGTAAATTATGAATAAGTTTTTTTACTTTGCATAACATTAGTTTCAATACAACCCTAAAAAGATCAGCCTTAACAACAGCTCAAAGTAAAAAAAAAAAACAAAAAAAAAGAAAATATTAGTCGATTGACTCATATGATTGACAACATTTGATAATGTTCAACCCCAAAGACAATCCAGTTTCAAATTTAATTCTATATGAAATTGAGTCATATAGTCAATATGATATTTTCTTCTCTGATAAACGTTGTCGAAATTCAGCACATTAGATAACCTGAAAACTGACCGCAGCACCTTAGGACAATGTTAAAGGCTAATGACAGCCAATTTCCGAATTCCGTCTTGTCAGTCAAATTAATTTATCTTGTCAATATCAATTATTTTAGGAAAACATTGTTGAGATTCAGCACCTTCTGTAACATTAACATTGATTACAGCACCTTAGAACGATGTTAAATCTGAATGAACCAGTTTCTAAATTCAGTTTAGTCAGTCAAATAGATTAGTATTCTCAATGTAATTTCTTTTGGAAAATATTGTTGAGATTCAACACCTTCTGTAACATTAACATTGATTGCAGCACCTTAGCACGATGTTAAATCTGAATGAACCAGTTTCTAAATTCAGTTTAGTCAGTCAAATAGATTAGTATTCTCAATGTAATTCTTTTGGCAAACATTGTCAAAGTTAAGCACCTTGGAAAACCTTAAAACTGAATGTAGCTCTTTAAAAGAATGTTAAAGACTAATGACAGTCCGGTGCTCACATTTAGTCTAGTTAGTCAAATTCAGTAACATAGTCAATATTATTTTTGATGAACGCTCAGTGAAAAACATGTGATGGGTGACAGAATACATATATAATTTGTGCAATATATTGTCACATCACGGGTGGGAGTGGGGGTAAAGTACTGGGACAGCGTGAAGTTAGAATACAATTCTTACTTCATAATACGCAGAATAATTATAGCTGACACATTTTGTTTGCAGACATACTTTACTTTACCCCCCCCCCCCCTAATGTGTAATTATATAGCTCAGATTTTGTTCCTAAAGTATTATATTTTTATTATTTTTGGTATATTCTATTAAGATTATCCTAACTTTACTTCTCGACAGTGTGTCATTATGAACACAAGCACATTTAATTTAGTCAATTTAGATTCAATTTAGTCAGTCAGATTGATTAACTTTGTCACATTTTTCTTAGGCAAATATTGTCGAGATTCCAGGGATTCTTGAAATGCGCCGAGAAGTCGACCGTCCATACCCATTCAATGACGTTGTCCAGTGGTTTGTTGACAGAGCTGATCTTATTTTTGTTGTGTACGACCCAACAAAACTTGATATGGGACTTGAACACGAAGCTTTGTTTGATCAATTAAAAGGCAGACAAAACCAGGTATTGGGTTTTTCTGATTTTCCGCACGGATAGCTTTTTTCAGTAAAAGGAGGCTCTGAAAGGGGCCAATCTTACTTGAGTAGTCGGATTTAATGTCCACCCAATTGAGAAAATTCATATGAGCCAATATTCGGGTCCCTACTGTGTGAAAATCAGGATGAAAATTTGTCTCTCCACCCACACAAAATAGAATTGAAACACTTCGTGTAGCTAGAGTTATTTATTGTTTAAATTCTAACATCAACTTACACCAAACAGATCGAAAAAATATGCTACCATATGAGGGTAAATTCTTAAAATAATAACTAAAACATCACTACTTTTAGAACACTATAATTATCAAACAGGTCTTTATTCTTTTTATTCTCAAATGCATTCTCCCCCAGATATGTGTGTTAAAATTGCGGTATTTGACAATAGGAAAAATTGCTTTTACAATAAATAAACGCTCATTGCTTATGCATTTGTAGGAATGTACAATTTGTACTACGTCTTTGGGATTTATCGAAGATGCCTACTGAAAATAAAATCCCTACATTTTTCAGAGTAGGGAAATTTTCTAGGGAGACTTCAGAGAAATTTGCTTTTGATCAGACAGACCAACATCCTTTGTCAGACTTCAGCAGAAAAATTATTGCTTTTCTTGAAAAATCTGGCTTTTATTTTCCAGCCCTCGCAGGGATGGCAATTCACGAAAATATAAGTTGGTGGGGGATTTTTTTTTTTTTCAATTTTTACAAATGAAGTAATGAAAAGATTATATTTTAAATTCTGGGGGAGGGTTAATTGAATTTTTCGATTTACTGCAATAAAAATAGTTTTTTTTCAAAATATAGAAGGGTGACTGCGTCCCCCTAATTGCCATCCCTAATCTCCTTAACATTGGTAATCCGCATGCAGTCTGTGTTTTCTTGTTTTGTCTCTTTTTTAATAGTTGGCTCTTTGTGGAATATCCTATTCTCAGACCTATTTCAGTCACTATATTTTCTTTCTACTTGAAATGTAGGTGTGAAAAACGCCTATATTCGAATTTTATTTTAAAAAGCTCTGAGTGCATTCGAAAATAATTTGGGCTCACGAATTCTATCAATAAATTCATGTTTCAAATAATAATTTGTACTTTGAGATCAGTACTCCGTCGAGAAAACTTAAAACAGTGCAAAGAAAAAGTAAGTGAGAAAGAGAGAGACAGAGATACATAGAGTAGGATAGAGTGAAAAGAGAGATACAGAGAGTTTATGATATAATATTTTTCTTCAATTTACTTTTTGTTTTGTTTGGTTATATTGTGGTTTTACCATGCCTAAGTAGCTTCCATTGCCTGTCTTCTCCTCAAAGTTATTTCATCCTTCGTTTCCTTTTCTTTATTTTACTTACTAGTTTGAATTTTTTTCGTCTTTTGGTGATCTGTGTTTCGTCTTTGGTGACCTATGCTTCGAGCTTACATCTTGGTTGGCTCTATTTATATATTTCATCTGTTTGTTTGTGTAAATATTTTACTCTATCCCTAATATATAATGCTATAAACAATACCTGAAAAAGAAAATGAAAATAAATTTGTATCATAAGGCATAATTTACATGAATTACAATGCTAGAGTGGTGAGTTTATATAGTGATTAAATAAAAAAAACTAATTTTTTTAGCTGAAAGTAAGGAGTGACATTAAAACTTAAAACGAACAGAAATTACTCCGTATATGAAATGGGTTGTCCCCTCCTCAACGCCTCGCTCTTTGCGCTAAAGTTTTTAATTGTTTTAAAAAGTAGAATTGTGGCAAAGAGTCAAACCTTAGCGTAAAGAGCGAGGGATTGCGGAGGGGACAACCCATTTCATATACGGAGTAATTTCTGTTCGTCTTAAGTTTTAATATCGCTCCTTACTTTCAGCTAAAAAAAATAGTTTTTTTTTATTTAATTTCTGAACGTTTTTGAATTAATGCATGTTTGGTTTTGGCTCTCCGCACATAAATTATTAAAATGCAATTTGTATATTAATTCTTTTTTTTGGCTAAATGGCTTTCTCTTAGTTTTGATAAGACGATTTTGAGAAATAAGGGGTGGAGAAGGAGGTCTAGTTGCCCTCCAATTTTTCGGTTAGTTAAAAAGGCAACTAGAACTTTTAATTTTTAACGAACGTTTTTATTAGTAAAAAATATACGTAACTTAAGAATTAACTTACGTAACAAACTTTCATTATCTTATATTTTTATTATGTATACGAGGGGGTTTGTACCCTCGTTAATACCTCGCTCTTTTCACTAAATCGTAAGTTTTGTCCCAATTCTTTAAGAATGACTCCTGAATCAGAAAGGCCGTAGAATAAATAGTTGAAATTACTAAAAATACGTTAGCATAAAGAGCGAGGTATGTATCTCCTCCTAAATACCTCGCTCTTTATGCTAAAGTATTTTTAGAACCCCTCATATGCGTAATAATCTCTGTTCATTTTAAGTTTCAATGCTACTCCTTCCTTTCATTTGAAAAAAACGTTTTCATGTTTATTTTTCATTGTTTTCTTATAGTAATGCTAAAAAATCCTGCGCCCTTTTCATTGAATTTTTCTTCCCCCATGACAGATTCCTCCAAGGAAAGATCCTCCAACATAGCCCCCTCCCCTCAGCCCCACCCCCAAACAAAATCAAATCCCCCTGAAAATGTCTGTACACTTCCCAATAACCATTACTATATGCAAACAATGGTCAAAGTTTGTAACTTGCAGCCCCTCCCCCAGGAATTTTGGGGGAGTAAGTCATCCCCAAAGACATAGTCATTATGGTTTTTGACTATGCTGAACAAAATGGCTATCTCAAAATTTTGATCCGTTGACTTTGGGAAAAAATGAGCGTGGGAGGGGGCCTAGATGCCCTCCAGTTTTTTTGGTCACTTAAAAAGGGAACAAGAACTTTTCATTTCCATTAGAATGAGCCCTCTTGCGACATTCTAGGACCACTTGGTCGATACGATGACCCCTGGGGAAAAAAAAACAAAAAAAAACAAACAAACAAACAAATAAACACGCACCCGTGATTTGTCTTCTGGCAAAAAATACAAAATTCCACATTTTTGTAGATAGGAGCTTGAAACGTCTACAGTAGGGTTCTCTGATACGCTGAATCTGATGGTGTAATTTTCGTTAAGATTCTACGAGTTAAGATTCGTTAAGATTCGTTAAGATTCCCTACTTTTAGGGGGTGTTTCCCCCTATTTTCTTAAATAATGCAAATTTTCTCAGGCTCGTAACTTTTGATGGGTAAGATTAAACTTGATGAAACTTATATATTTAAAATCAGCATTAAAATGCGATTCTTTTGATGTAGCTATTGATATCAAAATTCCATTTTTTAGAGTTTTGGTTACTATTGAGCCAGGTCGCTCCTTACTACAGTTCGTTACCACGAACTGTTTGAAAACTTAGTCCCAAGAAGAAATTGCATGTTATTTTTCAGATGTTGTGACGTTTGAACTTGTTTCTGTCAATTTTATGACAAGGAATATTGAGCAGCTGACAAGGAATAGACAAAATTATTATAGACTGAAAAATATTTTTGGTGAAGGTTGGATTCATGTCTGAGAGCCAATGCCTGAGAGAAAAAAACAGAAACTTTGAGAAGTTATCTGGTTTAACAGGCAATTGCATCCTGGTGAACAAAGAATTAGGTTATCACAAAGAGCTAATCTCAATTATCTAATAAAAAAGGCGTTGGTTTCGTCCATCAACTTTTTTCACTTTTATTTTCTTTTTACTTTTATTGTATATTTATTTTATTTTTTTGCTTTAATATTTTCTTCATATTGAGCAATAAAACTTTGCTTTCAGGTTCGCGTACTATTGAACAAAGCTGACACAGTGTCACAAGAAGAACTTCTGCTAATACAGAACAATTTAATGTGGCAGTTAAGTCCTCTTTTGGCCTCTCCCTTGCCACCCGTTGTTTATGCCGGTTCATTCTGGTCCAAACCTTACAAGTAAGATATCAGTACCACTAAATGTGGAATATATTGACCTTCCATAGCATTTGAACTTTACTACACTTAAGCGAAACTATCAAACAATAATAAAAACCTATGGAGGCTGTTTAGGTTAGTCAAAATATGCTTCAGTTGCCTTAGTATTGTAAAAGTTACTATCAAAAGTTGTATTTCATCAAAAAAAGAACAACTTTTCTGAGAGAGTAGCAACAATACTACTTACTTGAGTCGCGCGTTATAGTTAGTAATGTCTGATGCAAAAGAACTTCCAAAGCTCTCTAGAAAGCTGAAGTGACTTTTAAATTTTCAGTTACAACAAAGGTTTTCTTAAAACCGAATTTGCTCACCTATCAAAAGTTCTAACTTCTGATATATAATATCAGGGCTGCCAACCAGTGAAAAACTAATCACTAGACTTTAGTGATCTTCTCGTTGATTTAGTGATTTTCTTCAAGAACATAGTTGTTTATTTACTGGATTAGTGATTTTTTTTTTGTTTAGATAAGATAAAAAAAAATCACTAGAAATAGTGATAAATCACTAGGGGTGGCAACCTTGGATAATATTCATTCTGAGCACAGATCTGCGGAAAACCACTATATACTGTGTTGTAAGGTGAAACACCTGCGCACCTCACCGCGTACTCGCGGGTTCGTCTTCAGAATCTACGCGCTCAAAAAATCCAACCCAAAATATTGAAAGGTAAGTGGACTGCAGAAAAAGGGAACCTGGAGCTGATAAAAGGCCATCTACAGGTATCGAATTCCATTTTATAGTTTATTACGAAGGTAATCCTGGCCTTAAAAAGTGCCACTTGACCCAAAAGGCCAACAAAAAAATCTTAAGAAATACAAAATTTTCAAGTAGTGATGTGATTCAATCAATAGAGACCACAGTACTTTTTTAGAAAGAGACCAAAAAGAGGTCTTTTTTTAAAAAGAAAACTCATTTTTTAAAATATAGTTTTTTGAATATAGTTTTAAATAACAAAGGACATAAGCCTGTGGAGGAATTACTAGCAGTTCTTAAATAAAATTTTTAAGCCCTTGTTAAATCTTATGTAATAATTCTAGCAAAAACATCTAATTTTGGCTGTCATTGAATTTTATTCATAGTTTAATTTTGGTTTTTCATTGATTTGGTTTTTCACATTGACTCTCCACATTTGGTTTTAGATTTTTCATTGTTTTTATTTTGGGGTATTTTCCTTAAATTCTTTTTTGTTCGCGCTTAACAACAGAAGTGGTTGTACTTTTGAAATATTCGCTTTATTTTTTCAACATTTTCGTTTAGCCTTAAAAAAAATTGTTCTTTTCTTCTTTATGTTATAACAGTGCAATGTGGCTTAAGAAATTATCCTGCTAAATTTTTTACGTAAATTGACTCAATGGTTCCATTGTTTGGAAACATGTTGTGGAATTTTCATCTCATTGGGTTTTCCTCAACGCATTTGCCTCTGTGAAAATATTATTTTTTTGTTTTAATTTTCCATCCTTGTATACGTTTATTTTTAGCATTGAATCTCCTCGGCGTCTATTGGCGGCCCATGAAGAAAATATGCTGAATGACATCCGCGAAGCAGTTGACAATATTGTTGAAAATACAATAGCTGAGGCAAGACGTCACGCCGTGAGTACTTTATCGTATTCGCAAAAGCAAAAGTACAACGTTGTACCCAGTGGCGTCAACTGAAAGGGGGTGGTTGTCCCCCTAGGTTTCTCAGAATATCTTTTCGGGGAGTATTTGTATTGAAAAACGCCTTTTTACTTTCATTGAAAAAAAAATGAAAACGACAAATTTGCCCGCACCTTAGGTTTTGATAAATACATTTTGCATCCCCCCCCCTCTGAAATCTCATAAATTTACGCCACTGGTTGTACTTTAGCTGAAAAACTACCGAAAGCTTAAGGTAATAAATCTGAATTATGAAAAAGAATAACTCGTGTTTATTGAAAGCCCAAATTCTATGAGACTCGTCTCTATCAAATTCATAGTTTTAAGATTTTCGTAGAAGATACTGAGTAGTCAATATGATTAGATAATCAATAAGTGATCTGTTGGGTGATAAGTATTTATCTGACCTGTTTGTGTCAAAGAAAATAATCTATTTCTCTCTTTTTAAGTTCCAACCTAAGATTTATTTACATTCTTAAATCCAAGGGCATAGGTAGAAATGTTTCCAAGGATGAAGGAAAGGAGAATACTGGAATACTTTTCTATAGAAATTTTTCCTTTTTTTATGGGTTAAGGTTCATTCTTCTATTTTTTTTTTTTTTTTTTTTTTTTTTTTTTTTTTTTATCTGGTGGTTTTACGTTTTCTCGAATCATACAGAATTTTTGACTTTCTGTTTGTCTTTAAAAAATGGAGGCTGAAGTCGTCACTTTGAGAGCATAAAAAAACCTCCAATCGAGAATATAAGAATATTCCCGTGTTTCTTGGAAATTGGCCAAAGTACTATGTTAGAACAGGAAGCAATGAAAGTGGTAGTTCAATAGCGTGGATGTTTCTCGTACTTTAACGTCAGCGTTGCCAACGCGGCACAGTTGTACCTTTTTGGTGCAGTTTGGAGATCCTGGTACAAATACGGTACATTTATAAATTTTTTGTGCAATACAAACTTTTCTGTACAGTTTGAATGTATTTGCTCCTTTCTTAGTTTAATATTTGATCAAGTTTTAGTTTATCGAAAACTTTCTCTTGCTACGGCAGGTTCTAATCGGCTGCTCAGATGGGACAAATTATCTTTTCACGGCACAACTTTAATCATAAAACTGGATAGTTTACTTCAAATCGATGACAACGCTGTTTAACACAGCAACACGCTTTTAGTAGTAGAAGTATCTATAAAATAAAATTTTAATATGTAAATAAGTTTCTGTAGCTGAGCACGATTTTGACGTGAAAACCCCTTTTCCTAAAGAGAACGGTACCGCTTGGGTCCAAAGACTACTAGTTTTCCTTTTCCCAGCTTGGTCTTTGGACCATTACTTTAAGTTGAATCTTACCCATAAATTCCACCTAAACTATATCTTAACACCTTCAATCAAAGATGCAATACGGATATCTGACCTTATACGTGGGGTAGACTTCAAAACTAGCAGAATTTTTTTTTCTTATATATGACAGGTGCTAAATTATGCTTAAAAAATATTATTTTAAACACTTTATAAGATCGTTTTAACGCCTACTCTAAAAAAAATTTTGGCACCATCCTGGCTCGAATAGCACACCCTCAATTCTGATTTTGATTGACGCCCTCTATTTAGGGACTGAATTTATCCTCTTTTTTTTTTAATTTGACGCTTTAGCTCTTATAAACCAATTTTAAAATAATATAGCTTCAAAAAGGCAAATTTCCTTAATTAATGAAGCCTT